>NC_135425.1:15598097-15600597 GCF_051991245.1 Festucalex cinctus
TTTTTTTACAAAAATAAAACGCCTTACTATACATGGTCGTTTTTTTTTTACAAAAATAAAACGCCTTACTATACATGGTCGTTTTTTTTTTTTTATTTATTTTTTTTAAATAAAACGCCTTACTATACATGGTCGTTATTAAAAAAAATAAAACGCCTTACTATACATGGTCGTTTTTTTGTGTGTGTGTTTTTTTTTAAATAAAACGCCTTACTATACATGGTCGTTATTAAAAAAAAAAAAACGCCTTACTATACATGGTCGTTTTTTTTACAAAAATAAAACGCCTTACTATACATGGTCGTTTTTTTTTTACAAAAATAAAACGCCTTACTATACATGGTCGTTTTTTGTTTGTTTGTTTTTTAATAAAACGCCTTACTATACATGGTCGTTATTAAAAAAAAAAAAACGCCTTACTATACATGGTCGTTTTTTTTACAAAAATAAAACGCCTTACTATACATGGTCGTTTTTTTTTTACAAAAATAAAACGCCTTACTATACATGGTCGTTTTTTTTTTTTTGTTTTTTTTTTTTTGTTTTTTTTTTTTAAATAAAACGCCTTACTATACATGGTCGTTATTAAAAAAAAAAAACGGCTTACTATATATGGTCGTTTTTTGTTTTTGTTTTTTGTTTTTAAATAAAACGCCTTACTATACGTGGTCGTTATTAAAAAAAATAAAACGCCTTACTATACATGGTCGTTTTTTTGTGTGTGTGGTTTTTTTTTTAAATAAAACGCCTTACTATACATGGTCGTTATTAAAAAAAATAAAACACCTTACTATACATGGTCGTTTTTTTGTGTGTGTGGTTTTTTTTAAATAAAACGCCTTACTATACATGGTCGTTTTTTTTTTACAAAAATAAAACGCCTTACAATACATGGTCGTTTTTTTTACAAAAATAAAACGCCTTACTATACATGGTCGTTTTTTGTGTGTGTTTTTTTTTTTTTTTTTTTTTCATAAAACGCCTTACTATACATGGTCGTTTTTTTTTACAAAAATAAAACGCCTTACTATACATGGTCGTTTTTTTTTTTACAAAAATAAAACGCCTTACTATACATGGTCGTTATAAAAAAAAAAAAAACGCCTTACTATACATGGTCGTTTTTTTTACAAAAATAAAACGCCTTACTATACATGGTCGTTTTTTTTTACAAAAATAAAACGCCTTACTATACATGGTCGTTTTTTTTTTTTTTTTTTTTTTTTTTTTTAAATAAAACGCCTTACTATACATGGTCGTTATTAAAAAAAAAACGCCTTACTATACATGGTCGTTTTTTGTTTGTTTGTTTTTTAATAAAAGGCTTACTATACATGGTCGTTATTAAAAAAAAAACAAAAAGAAAACGCCTTACTATACATGGTCGTTTTTTTTACAAAAATAAAACGCCTTACTATACATGGTCGTTTTTTTTTTACAAAAATAAAACGCCTTACTATACATGGTCGTTTTTTTTTTTTTATTTATTTTTTTTAAATAAAACGCCTTACTATACATGGTCGTTATTAAAAAAAATAAAACGCCTTACTATACATGGTCGTTTTTTTGTGTGTGTGTTTTTTTTTAAATAAAACGCCTTACTATACATGGTCGTTATTAAAAAAAATAAAACGCCTTACTATACATGGTCGTTTTTTTTTTACAAAAATAAAACGCCTTACTATACATGGTCGTTTTTTTTTTTTATTTATTTTTTTTAAATAAAACGCCTTACTATACATGGTCGTTATTAAAAAAAATAAAACGCCTTACTATACATGGTCGTTTTTTTGTGTGTGTGTTTTTTTTTAAATAAAACGCCTTACTATACATGGTCGTTATTAAAAAAAATAAAACGCCTTACTATACATGGTCGTTTTTTTTTTACAAAAATAAAACGCCTTACTATACATGGTCGTTTTTTTTACAAAAATAAAACGCCTTAATATACATGGTCGTTTTTTGTGTTTTTTTTTTTTTTTTTTTTTTAATAAAACACCTTACTATACATGGTCGTTTTTTTTTACAAAAATAAAACGCCTTACATTACATGGTCGTTATTAAAAAAAAAAAAACGCCTTACTATACATGGTCGTTTTTTTTACAAAAATAAAACGCCTTACTATACATGGTCGTTTTTTTTTACAAAAATAAAACGCCTTACTATACATGGTCGTTTTTTGTTTGTTTGTTTTTTAATAAAACGCCTTACTATACATGGTCGTTATTAAAAAAAATAAAACGCCTTACTATACATGGTCGTTTGTTGTGTGTGTGTGTTTTTTTTTTTTTTTAATAAAACGCCTTACTATACATGGTCGTTTTTTCTTACAAAAATAAAACGCCTTACTATACATGGTCGTTTTTTGTTTGTTTGTTTTTTAATAAAACGCCTTACTATACATGGTCGTTATTAAAAAAAAAAAAAAACGCCTTACTATACATGGTCGTTTTTTTTACAAAAATAAAACGCCTTACTATACATGGTCGTTTTTTTTTA